>NC_084963.1:7454707-7492207 GCF_949316205.1 Platichthys flesus
TGTATTAAAAGCGGAATGAATCAAAATTATAATAAGACACATGTCACGCAGTTCTACACGTTTAATTAACGAGTAGTTTCAGCATTTATTCTATGGTGAAAAGAAGAATGGATATTAAAGAGAAAAGAATAAAAACGGTTACTTCATTTTAACCAGCTCAAAGAACGGAGAGTAAATACGTCAAGGTGTCTTTCAGTCAGGGTTAATATTCCAAATCCTGATAATATGTTGAATCTGTGAAAAGAAGTTGCCTGCGCGGTATTAAGCTCACGTTCCCCCCATCTAAGATTTCCACACTTCAGGCCCAACGTGAACCTCGCGCCCTAAAACCGCACAGTCGAGCAGGAACTCTCCCGGGACAAATCTAATAGAGATTAGTGTATTCTCACAGCACATCAGGAATAATCCAAAAAACATGTACCTCCTCAAGGCCCTCTTTCAGCAGCAGGTAAATTATTCTGAAAAAAAAAAGACACGACCAGTAAAGATTAGACCAAAGAAGGGGAGCAAATGGGAGAGGACTGGGGTAAAAGAGGGTTATTGTGGTGTGGGATTTTCCCTCTTGTGAGTGATATAGGGGCCGTGGGATTGACGTTGCTCCAAAATAAACACCAGGTTATTTGGTACAAAGACAAAACGAGATAAAAAAAATGAGACATAGAAAGACAGAGGGAGGAGATGAAGATGGAGGAAGAGGTTAAAACGAGGGATGATTTGCAGCTTTTCTGGGTTCTGTCTTGGAGCATGAAACTGACAAGCTGTCGAGTCGGATTAGCCACAACGTTCCACAATGTTTTCCTCTTTGCTGTAGGAACAGGCCGGAATTCTCCATTACAATATGAACTGATACGTAGGAGCTCGTACAGGAAGCCAGGGAGTCGATTGGTCTCCGGAGCGGCTTCATTGGGTTACAAGAGTTTTCTTTTTTTTGTTCGAGTTGCACGTCGCTGTGACGACAGATCTCTGCGGTGGCCAATTTCATTTCAAGGTCACTGCGAAGACTTTTTCTGTCTCGTGGCTCTGAGGCCAAACTGAATCTGATGATCTGCTTTCATGTGGACGTTGTTGCACTAATTCCAAATCAGATTATCGAACCCTTTCAGACATATACGAGGCAGATCCCAAAAACAGTGGGACCTATAAATATTCTCCACCATCCTACACAGAGAACCACTTCTGGCGACTGGGCTTGTGGGATGTCAGGGCTATAGTGCGCTTTGATTCCAGATAGAGTGGAGCTGAGTGCACTTAGGAGCTGCCAAACCCACTCTCTTGGCCGCCCCCATGCTCTCCTGCAGCCCCGTCATCCGGCTCCCTCCCTGCCATCCACGCTCTTTACTCTGCCGCCCCCCCCCCCCCCCCCCCCCCCAGCAGGCGCAGCTCTCGGCCTCTCGTCCCGATGCACCCGCCCTCGTCTCCCTCACGGCTTTCCACTGCTCTGAGTTCAAGCTCGTGTTTGTGATACTGTGAGTTTCCTCTTTGGCTTTGTCCGAAGATGCCAGTCCACTATACAGTGAGTTCGCCATTTTGTATTGGCTACCGGATGTTTCCCATAATGCATCATGAAAAATACTTGCACAATGATGGTCGCTAAGAGAGTGATATACCATCATGCATTGCGCTCGCGGCCAAGAGACGAGCATCGCAGCACAAACCGCAGCAAATCAGTTTAATGTAAAATAAACATTTTAAAAGGATTGTGGGATTTTCCACCGGTCGATGTTGTTGTTGGAGTATAGTGTCCGAAGTGGGTGATTTCGGACACAGCCTATATCTCGGCTGAAACGTGTTCGTACATAGAAGAAATAGTTTCACGTATTTGCAAAAAATGTCAGAAATATCGAGGGATTCAATTTTGATTTCTGGCTCGGAGCGTGCTCATGGACATTTGAGGAACCTGAGCCAGTTGTAAACTCTAATGTTGGCTGCGCAGTTCGTCATAATGTTCCTGTTTATGCCCCTGGGCCTCAGTCTAACTCCTGAGGTAGCACTTTCCCTCCGACAGCTTTCTAAAACTCTGCCTCCTTCACCAGAGCTGGCAGCAGCCGACACCAACAATGGCTCTTTGCCTGTAACCATACAGCGATTCACTAAACCCACAATGAGCTCACGAGGCTCAACTGAGGAGTTTGATCACATCAGATTTTTGGTACGATGTGTGAGTTGCATTGAGATATTTAGATATCAGTGTGTCTCTGGAGAAAAGATCCGGATTTGACTCATTTTTTAATAAATCCAATTAACAAAACCAAAAGCTTATGAAGTCGTCTGCGAGGACATTGAAAGTAATCTGTAGTGTTTTCATTACGATGAACAAACACTGCAGTTAATTAATATGTCCACTGTCCTTAGACACCGACTGTGTGTTAATCCAAAGCTAAAATAGTTTTTGGCAAAAAAATATATCTATTTCTGTATTTATTATTTCTGTAACCATTTTTTAAAGATTTATAACTTTAATGGATACAAAATGCTAAAGGCAACAGACGAGGAGGAAAGTTGAAAATATAATGAGAGATGATCTTTTTTTCTTCAGCACTTTAAGTTTATGTTTTAAGAATAAAATGTTCTTTCACCATAACTCTGAGAGGACATGAAAGACAGTGTATTTAAATGTCTTTCAATCCTTGAATTTGTCAAATTCTCACATTTAAAGCAATTTACGTATTTTTTAGTTTCCATCCAACTCTTTCCCTTGCGTCTGTAACTTTCTCCTCATTTATCTCACATCTTCTCCCCCCTGTGTGCCCCTCAGCCTCCCCCACTACCCCCCACCCCCCCACCCAACCAGAACAGTAAGTCAGGTGGTTTAAGTTTATGCCGCCTGATCTCACTGTTGCTATCAGTTACAGCGGGGCCATCTAGAGTGATGTCATCCAAGTCTTTCTTCGTCTTCCGCTGTGTGTAGAACCACCCCTGCTTACGTGTGCTGGTTTGTTCCCTGGTGTGTGTGTGTGTGTGTGTGTGTGTGTGTGGGAGCATGTGTATATGTCAGGGTCTTCATGCATCAGCCAGGAAATTGCAGGTGTTGGTTTGTTTGCATTCAAGGCTCCGCTTGCAGCCGCAGTCAGGAGTCTTCTCTGAAGGCCACATCCTCCTCCGAGGTTTTCTCCCTCCAAGCCTCTCGAGTTCTGCCAAAAAACTCCAGGCTCGAAAACACTCATTTTAAAAGTTCAGCTTTCCCAAAATATTGTCAGAGAGAAGGATGCCTGTTCGTGTTTAATTCTATGTGTGCACTGTCTTGGAAACGGCCCTGAGATAAGGTTCAAAATAATAATCATCAACTGCTGCAGTTTTCTCTCCCGAAATGTTGCTTTCCCTCCACTCATCACCCCTCGTTCTGCTTCTCTCTGCTGCCTCTCCTCTTCCCTCCCTCACAGTAGGTTTGGTACTAAGTGTGCCCGCTGTGGGCGGCAGATCTTCGCCAGCGACTGGGTGCGGCGCGCCAGGGGAAACGCATACCACTTGGCGTGTTTTGCGTGCTACTCGTGTAAGAGGCAGCTGTCCACGGGAGAGGAGTTTGGCTTGGTGGAGGACAAGGTCCTGTGCCGGATCCACTACGACACCATGGTGGAGAACCTCAAACGAGCGGCTGAGAGTGGTGAGTAGTGGTTCTGGGAACGCGTACAGCAATTCTTCTCGGTGGTCGTCCAGATGTTTGCTCAAAAGACTCCTCCCCCAAACAGGAATGAATCCAGGCATAATCATTAAGTAATTTAATTCTATAATGTCTTATTTCTCACGTAATGTAACGTTAATATTTATATTACTGTGCTTAGTCTGTTTATTCCCGATTTCTCAGTGGTTCTCATGAACTCCCACAGGAATAGTTGGTCAATGTTAGACTCTGTTTCCCAAATGAAGCAAAAAATATTAAAGTCCTCTGATGATACAACATGTCAGCTTTTTAAATCTGCTTTCTGTGGCTGCTCCACATTAACACACATCACCTCCGACTTGTATCTCACATGTCAGACATTGTGTTTTCCAGGCAACGGCATCACGTTAGAAGGAGCTGTCCCCACAGAACAAGACAGTCAACCCAAACCGGCCAAACGGGCACGGACGTCCTTCACTGCAGAACAGCTCCAGGTCAGACACAATACAGAGACTAAAAGAAATGTGTTCCTGATTCTATTTGCATCTTATTTAATTTGGCTTGATTTGATGCTAGTGTTTTGTCTCCACGTGCAGGTCATGCAGGCTCAGTTCGCCCAGGACAACAACCCAGACGCCCAGACGCTACAGAAACTAGCCGACATGACCGGCCTGAGCAGGAGAGTGATACAGGTCAGTAAACACACACGTGCACACTCCTCTGGTGCTAATGAACGTCCACATGCTATAGTTGGACTGGAGCTTAATGCATTGCAATAGAATTATACACCAGCAACAATGAATCAAATGAGTTAAGGCATGGAATAAAATACTTATATCATTATATTCTCACAGCTTTCCCTGTCATTTATGAACTTTACAAAAACGTACCTTCAAAGTAAAACATCTTTATTTTATGAAAAAAAAGTATATAGCTACATGATGTCTGGTTACATTGCGTCTTCATAGGTGTGGTTTCAAAACTGCAGAGCAAGACACAAAAAGCACACGCCCCAGCACGGTGGGGTTCCCCAAGGTCATCCCCAGTCCAGAATACCCTCGTCCCTGTCTGATGAGCTGCATTACTCCCCCTTCGGCAGTCCTGAGCGGGCGCGCATGGTGGCCCTCCATGGGTACATCGACAGTGAGTGGTGCTTTTGCCTTTTGTGATTAACAGATAAATTATTTTGCCATTTCGGTTTTTTATTTGTTGACCGTTTGTGTTTTCTAAGAGTAACTTTTCTTTATTCGGACGTTCTTTAATCCTTTTGTTTGTGTTTTCTTCAGGTCATCCCTTCTCTGTCCTGACCTCTCAGAGCCTCTCTCACCAGGCCATGTCCCTGCCCCAGCTTCCCCTCAGCCGCTAGCACTCTACCGTGACCCTGCTGACCCCTGACCTCCAGACCCCAAGCCTCGTTCTCGCCATCAGCGTCCTCGGCCGACATTGACCCGGAGGTCAAGCTTTGGGAGAAAAGACAAATCTTACACACAGGAGCCCCGCCCACTCGGACACAGAAGAGGAAAGCTGAAAAGCTTCTCTCTTTTTTTGTCTCTCTGGGGGACAGGAATATCCCACCTGCAGCCAGTCGTCTGAGAAAGCATTTATCGTCAGCAGGAACTCACAGACTAAATGGTTTAAGCCACCAAAAGGACCCATTTTGCTTCAAGTGTACAGCGTCCTCCACTCTGCTCCTCCACCCTCCGACTGGAAGGTGGAGGGAGTTTTTGAAAGGATGAGACTGATCAGGGACGCAGGACTGATGACTCTTAAACGAGAGTCAGAATATTGAAGAAAAACAAACAGAAAGGGGAAATTTAAGGCGGAACTGTCATTGTGGCCCGAGGCCGACCACAAACCGAGGTAAGACTCCTCCCTCTTTTCTCTCTCGAGCAGCCATGAAGGAGAAACGTTTAACAAAATATCTTCACTGTTGAAATATTTCTTTTAGGAATGACATTGTGATTCTGCATCTCAAACAACTGACATTTCCCAGCTACGTTTTTGTTAAAGAATGAAAATATTGTGTGCCTTATCTTTCCCATCAATAAAACTAGACTCTAGTTGTTTACAGCGTTAATATTCCAGCCTGTAATAAGATTTGGCCTCGTATTAATTTTAAATCTTTCATTGGTTGCAATGAAAATCTATAGCTGCATGCCGACTGCTTATAATGAAGGAAAAACCACAGAGAACAATGTGTGTTGTTAAATTATTACTCTAATATTAAAATCAGGAACAAAAAGATATTAAGCCACAAAGGTGTTACTTCACTTCAAACTGGCGCAGAAGCAAAGGGAAGAGTCACACTTCACATTCCTGCAAAATCTAATATGTTACAAGTTACATATTTTCATATTTCAGGTGTATTGTCACTAATTTATGTTTTTTTTTAGTTGTTCGTTCAGCCTCTGTGTGCATGTGTCTTTCGTTCAAAGGAGGGAAATGGAGTATTGGTACAAAATGGACAGTAGAAAACAGACTGGGTTGTACATAGCTGTGTGTGTGTGTGCGTGTGTGTGTGTGTGTGTGTGTGTGTGTGTGTGTGTGTGTGTGTGTGTGTCGGCAGGGGGAGAGAGAGTGTGCATCTGTATTTTAGTGCCATGACCAATGTGTGAAGAACAGGATCCAACAAGACCTCAATGTCCTTGTATTTATTGAGATGGTAAATCCCTGTAAAGCACTTTTTCCCTCTGAAAATGTTTTTGTTTTTGTTACAAAAAACAGGAAATGAAAAGAAAAACAAAAAGTTTATTTGATAGACTGTGCATCATAAATGTTTTGTGTACTAAATTGCAATAAAATAGAATGTGATACTTTTGTGGGTCATTACTGAGCAAGAATTAGTGGAACAATAATTCACTTTGGATGATTTCCCTGAACAACATGTGGCACAAAGCAAAGAGAATCAGGTGCAAGGATTATGAGGATATTTCAAATGCCAAAAAACAAAATAAATTCCATACATAATGTATAAAATGGTTGTATCTTCAATTTGTCTTTATTATTATTATTATCATATTTATATGTGTATAATGTAATTTGAATGTGCCAGCTACATGATGGGAGAGATTTAAAATACTTACACGTTACTGTATTTAATTACTGATGCTATTTTCAAAGTATAACTTAAGGTGGAGTTGTTAACGATGAGCTACATTCATACCAAAACGTATCATCTACTAAAAAAAGTGATTATATTTTAAAGAGTAGTTTTGATTTTAAGGGAATTTATGATGCAGAACTCTGCATTTTAATTTTACCTGCACATTAACAACAGACATCTTCAATACGCCGGCATCTTCACACACTATCATGATTCCATGGTGATATTTTGAATATGATCAATATCTGTGATGTAGGTACATTGTCAGGATGTATGTGACGGATATCAGGGATCATTGTCGCATCAGAAATCCAAACTATCCCTTCACTTACTTCAGTGTAGATTTTTGTCCCTGTTCACTGACAGGGAAATAAAATGCAGCTTTAGAAAGAAACAATGGTTGTATGTTCCTATTATGTATACATAGGTTGAAATACATGTGACAAATAGATAATAAACGACTAATCTCAACACACTTTAAATTAAAGTATATTTTATTCAACTATAAAAACATGACATACTGTTTCAATCTTAAGTTCTCAGTCTTCCCTCTTTACACACCAATAAAACACACACACACTCACACTCACACACACACACACACACACACAAAGAAACACACACACACACACACACACACACACACACACACAAATAGTTTTTTAAATAAACGGTAAAAGGAAACGTTGACGTGCAGTACAGTTGAAAAAGTAATCATTTTATTTCGCTGGTCTCTTCAGGTCCGGTTGCAGCCGATTTTTCAGGATCATCGCCAACGTCTTCGTCTCCAGCTTTCCGACAAGTGCTCACAATCCACTCGTGTTCCGAGTCATCTGTTGGGAAGATTTCATTGGAAATTATTGAGAATCTTGGCTAGTGGCACTAGAGACAAAGTTTTGATGAAAACTAAATCGTTTTTTTTACCGAAACGTTTAAACCTTTGTCCAAATAGGAAACAGAAATACAAACCGCAGATTGATGTGTGAAGGAGGGCGCGCAGTGAGGAGCGACATTCACTGCCAGTGGACTGCACAATTAAGCCGCAGGTCATTTTGTGGACGTGTGAGAGAGTGTGTGTGAGTGTGTGTGTGTGTGTGTGAGTGCTAGGCTGCAGCAGTGAAGTGCCATTCAAGTCTTGGGGTAAATTTGTCAAATCAAGAAAACCCAGACAATTAGAAGCAAATAACTTCTCAGAGACACTTCAGACACCAATAAATAATACCCCCCGCCCCCCCGCCCAAAAATGAAGCCAATTTTTTTTTGTAAACCCAATCGACTGCCAGTGGAGCTGAGAATAAAGCAGTTTTACATTGTTAAAACTGCAATGAGGAGCTAATTGCAGGGGAAGTGAGCTTTCTCTGGGGGGGGGGGGGGGGGGGGGGGGGGGGGCGTGCAGCTGCATGTACTTGAGCGTCTCGCGGGCCTCACCCCCAGGTTGCAGCGCGCGCGGGGCTCCATTGTACGGAGGAGCAGGTCTGAGGCTCTAGCGCTGATTGTGCATAATTGCCAGCGATGGCCGTCGACACTAACAGCCACTTCAACCCTTAAACACCCATTCGCCTCCTGCTCCTTCCCTCGTTCTCTTTCTTCCCCCCCGGTCCGTCTGTCTCTCTCTCTCTACCTGCTCTGATCGCCGGGGTCAATTGAACGCATCGGACACCCGGGGCAGCTGCCACGCAAACATTTCCAGCCGAGCATTCACCGCGGCCCACTTGAGTTGGTGGAAATAAAGGTCGGGCAATTATACGCGTCACTACATCACTTGCGAGGCTGACCTCTCTCCGCCACAAACCACAACCTGCCTTAATGATAATTAGATTGCACGGGGCATTTTCATATTTGCTGTAATTCTGCCCTCTTCAGATTGTATAGCAGCGTTTATCTCAGGATTTAACTTGCGTGTAATTGGCACCTTGGAGGTTATTCCATGGCACAGGTGGCTGACGTCTTAAGATAATTTCCTGCAATCTGAGAACAGTGGGTTATTTACGCGATTTAGTTTCACAGCTTTAGCAATTCAAAGCTAACTAACTGGGCCAGAGTGAGACAGTTAAACAGAGATAAATAAAATAACACCATGTCTTTTTTGCCTTCTTCTTTTGGCTGGAGCATCACCTTTAAATTACAACTAAGTGCAGCACAAACACACACTTGTTTATTAAAGCAGTTTTTCTGGTTGATGTCCGTCTCGACAGCTACAACCTGCACAGGCAGTGTGCACACAGAGAGAGTGTGTGGAAGCGATAATGGCACCTTGTTAAAGTCTGTTTATTTTAATCCTTAAAATACACTCCCAGGGAAAAGTGTTTCCTTCCAGTCTAATGGCGGCGAGGTAAGACACAGACACACACACAGACACACACACACAAATTCAGACACACATTTATTAATAAGCAAAAGCTTTCTTGATGTGCATAAGAGATGAAGATTCGACTGGATTTGATGGAAGAATAGAAAAAGACGCAGTATTTGATTTATTTAGTATTAACCAGAAGAGCTGCACGTTGTGATGTCATCACGAGACAGACTGGACCTGTTCCTCTGACAGTGACAAGGACCTTAACTTAAAGGACTATGGTCATTTTATGCTAATTTAAACATGTTTTGTGGTTTCCAAGTTGGGACACTACAGTGAATCAAACGCACCTCAATGTGAAAGCCCAAACAAACATTCATACATGTAGAAGTCATCTGTCTCCAATTCACAGCAGACAGAGCAGACCTCGGGTCGGTGTCTCGACCGCGTCACACGACAAAAAGCTGCTTTTTTAAGCGGTTTCCAGCTTTGAAGTCGAGATACCGATCTATGACATTTTTAATCCACCCGTCTCAGCTCGCCGGACTAACTCGTGAAACCTATTTTACGGTGAATTTTTGTCTCAGGGATGTTTGAAAAACGAGAGTTTGAGGAAAGGCAGCGTGAGGATATGCTCCCCTCCCCAGGGCCCCCCCGGCTGATCGTATCTGTCTGTGAAACACCTCGGCTGGACGGGGACAAAGGGAGGGGCCCGCGGCTCGGTCACCGGAGGTGTTTTCCTTGGCAGTGGAATGTTTTCAGTGCGGAGCTCTTTCTGCGCCGACTTTCAAAGGGAAGCGGTTATTCCAGAAACAGGAAAGTGCTACAAACAACATGGCAACACATGGCCCCTGCCGGAGCTGCTGCCGAGTGCTGCTGCCTGTTGCCAAGACAGAATATACATCACTGTCCTTGTGTGTCTGTGTTTGTTTGTAGTAACAGAGCACACTCAATCAGCCGCTGGTGGAGATTTGATTGTGCAGATGTGGCCTGTGCATCTTTCCCCTTCATTGCCCTTTAATTACTGTTTTGCAGAGAAATGCAAATGTTTTATATCGCACCTCCAACTTCAGCAACAATCTTCAATCAGCAACGACAGATTAGAAGTTGAATTACACGTCTGTGGGGGTTCGGGGGGGAAAAGCCTTTTAGACGTGTTTGCATTGGAGGATTTGATTTGCGTTTCAGATTTAACAGTAATCACTTCATTGTGTTGTTGTCTGTTGACGTATTTAAGCCGGGTTAGGACACAGTGAGGTGGCCGTAAGTGGAAGCACATGTTCGCTGGAGTGCTATCCCAAAATCAAATCATAATTCAAACCTACTCCTTTAAACCCTATTCAAATGTATGGAAGTATTATCTATTTGTGTTTATTTCACACACGATCTTTGAGTTTTTAAATGTCTCAATTTAACAAGCTTTCCTTTGATTATGAGCCGTAACTCAGTTTGATTCAGCGGTTAAACCACAACTGATGCTGAGACGAATGTGTTTCTGTTTTAAAAACCCTTATTTACACGATGCTTGAGTATTAGGTGATCCACGTGTCAGGATGAACACCCTAATAACTATCAGCTGCACGAGATGATCATTTTCAGAGCGAGGAGACAGAGATGGATTAGTCATCTCTTCACATGAGTTGAAGAGATGAGAAAACTCTGTCATCCTAATGATTAATTACTGTGGAAGTAAAGAGCAGGTGGGAGGAACGTCGGCCAGAAACAAAGTCTGTGATCCATGAATGTTCATCTTTCAGCACCTGCAATCACTCACCACTGACACACACACATACACACACACAGACACATCAAATCTAGAACTGCTTAAGTCCGACATGGTGACGCGACTCCGCCTCTCAGGAGATATAAACCTACTGAGTAACTATTTACTTGGTTTCTGCAGGTTTAGGGTTAGGGTTAGACTTTCTAAGACCTTTCAAAGACCATAATAAATCAAATTAAAGATCTATGTCAAGTACGACAGAGAAGAAGTTATAACAGAGTCCCAGAATTACTGACACTTCCCAAAAAATTAAAAGAAGGTGAAGCGCACAAACTTCTAAAACAAATTTCAAAGAGAGTCTGAATTTAAGTCAACATAATTAGGACCTACCTAAATGTATTGAGTCAAGTGTGCGGTATTTTAACGTATTTAGACTCTTTAAGACTCCACAGAAAGCCTGTATTTAAACTTGGCCTCGTAGAAATAAAGCATGATTCTGGAAATGAAAGGCAAATTTAATCAAAAAGCTAATTTGAGAGGCGTCAGTGGAATTTTCTCCCCAAAAGAAGAAGACAGGAAACGACGATGACCAGCGTGAGTCCTGTGGGTTTGTGTGTCAGCTCAGGAAGACATTTGTCATCATCCATTGGTCACACACACACGGCTCACTTTCCTCGCGGAGTCACGCCCATTAACAGCTCCTCCAACCCATGTAAATGTTTCCTCAAATTTGTGGATGTTTTTGCAGAATTAGCTGAGTGCACCACTTACAATCAGAATCGGTCTAAGTCTGTTACTGTAACATTTCTGTCTGGAGTGCTGTGCATGCCATTCCATTAGAACTGTTTATCCAAAGCGACGTGTACTTGGAGAGCAGTTTTTCGGGTGCGGTGGACAAACCACTAAACTTTAGAATAAATGGACTAAACTTACCCACCCTGATATGATAAACTGAACTATTGAGCTAAAAATGTGAAGGGAATACACAAGGTAATGTAGAAATAGGATCTTTTTTCCTGTTGGTCCATTTTGAGAGTAAGTGTTTCAGTCACAGATGTGGATGGAAATGGACGACATGACAGCTGCCGAAAGTGAAGCCAGATCATCTTGCTCGCCTCCTGGTGGCTGACTGGAGTAAAGATCATATACCCCACTATCTCCATGTTAGTAGATGGGACTTGGACCTAACTAAAAAGTTAAAATACAAGTCGCATGAAAGTTTTCACCACTGAAGTTTGTTCAAGTCTTAATTTCTTTCAGCAAGTTTGGTTGTATTTAGTTACTTAGTTCCAAATGATGTCAAAAACCCAAAATGACAGCTCCCACATCCAGGATATATTGATTTCCTTCTTGTAAAAATAAGACAAGATAAGATAAGATAGACTTGCATTCAGCGGGAGGAAGAGGAGACATGTTGTCCATCTTACATTTTCAGTAATACACTCTTTAGACACTGAAGGATTCCTCTAAATAATCGGAACTGACCCTCTCATCTCTCCACATTTCCTTTATCAACCTACGTTTTCTACACGTGGAACCAGAACTCTTGACAGATCCCTCCATACATATCAGCCGCTCCTTGACGACAAGAAATCAGCTCAATTCCAAAAATACTCTGCCCCTCTTGGGGGATATTAGCAACAGATCCTATTGTTTCTCCACTTGGCACTTTTCCAAGACGGCCTGTTTGTCCAAGTTAGCAACGGTTACTACGGAGAGTGGTAAATAAAGTTTAGCCTGTTATTTCCAAGCAACGAGATTTAGTTCCGGGTGGTAAAGCCTGAATCCTCTGCAATTTAAAACATTTCCATATCGGAATTTTAGCATTTTTTTGTCCTACATCCACCAGTCGTAGCCAGCACATGCTGAGCCCCTTCCGCTTTCCTAGCCGCAGCAAGCTTCCCCATTGGGAGGGTGGGTCTTCCCTGTGTCCCATCATCCTCAAAGTCCTCGTCTAGAGGCGGAAGCCATTAGGCAATAAACTTAGAAAAGTCCTCACACCCACTCTGACAAATGTGACTTCACTTTTCCTGAGGTGGAAAATAAATCCAAACAGGATACAGGAGCATTATTCTCAAGGATATATGGCAAGATAAGAATATGATATATATACATGCCACATATGCAGATATGTGAAAGACGCCTGCAGGTGGTCGCAACGTGACAGGATCCAGACAATTCCTGGTTTCTCATTTTCTTTCTGACAAACAAAGGTATAAAAAGCCCAATAAAAAAGAACTTCATAAAGTGTCCTGAGATAACTTCTGTTATGATTTGATGCAATATAAATAGAGCCTGACTGATTTATCGGTTGTCTCATCCAAAAAATTGGTTGATATGAGCCTTTCAGCTGTATCAGTGTGTTTATAGATATACGACCGATGTAAAAAGAATTATTTTCCTGATAAAACAATGCATAAAAGATATGCATTAATGGTTTTATCTTACTTGAAAATATTTTTTCCTGACTTCAAGTTTTATATTGGTTGTACTTGTTTTTTTCTTTTATTTCACAGCTATTTATGATAAAGTTTATGATTAAACTGTGAAGTATCAAACCTCAATTACATTTCTTTGTCATAAAGGTTTGATAACCACATATATGCATAATGTCTGTGTTGGCATTTATCCCCTCGAAAGCCTTATTGGTTGAGCTCTTACTTGACTTGATTCACTCAGACATCTCTCCACACACATGCACATAAATACTACGGAAAATAACAATCGATTAAACGGTTCCTGTTTGACTCCATATTTATCTAAATCAAAACAGAGTCGGAGCAGTGTCGGAGAGTGCAGTTCCTCTTCTTTTTCATCTCAACTTCCTAAAAGAATTATTCTCTTTTGTTCTCCTCCTCCCCGTCTCTCTCCCCATCATTCCACTGATCAATACCAGGACTGTAATGATGATGAACAACCCGCATCAAGGAAAAGAATCGCAAAACATATTTTTTTCTTCTTACGCATGCCGATGACATCTGGCGAGGATGTGGATCCTCTCCTCTGTTTCCCCCTGTCTCTTCACATATGTAAATGAGATTTGTGTGCTTGTGGAACTAATCTGTATTATGTTGCAAGTAGTTCATCTGAATACAAATACTCTGCCCAAAATTACATATCTACCTCGGGGAGCTGGTGAGTCATAGCTCTCTCGCTCTGTCCAGGGATCATGACTTGACACGTGTCTGCATTTGTAAAGTAGGAAGCAATCAAATCGGTTCACGTAGAAAATAAAATAGATTCGGGGAACTTCAGATGAAAATCCAGAAATGGAAGCTGGACTTCACCCTATTTTTTAAAACACTTGAGACACACTTGTTTCCTGCGTGTCTGCACCTAAGAGCAAGACGCCAGGCTTTACAAAAACATTCATGTGCATAGTTTAAGTTATTATTCAGCACATTCAAGTCCACAGCCCCGCTAGCGGCTCTGACCTACTTCCCGACGTTATGTAAAACCACGGCGGGGAGACATGACGAACAGAGGATGTCAGGAATTGGGAATTTCTATCTGGACAGCTGACAAACTGCATTCAGTTCACATCAGGGGTTCCAGAACTGGGCACATGTTCAGCGGAAAAATGTGTCTTGAATTTTCCACTTTTGACAAATAACAAAAAGGAAAAAAAAAAGAAAACTTTTTGAATGACTGAAATAGCCTCTATAAGAAGCATTCTTATCAGATGGCTTGTAGCAGTAATCTTCCATCGGAGAATTCAGGGATAATCCATTTAAAAAAGTCACTCCATAGGTTCACTGTTATCAAATCCTTCCCATGTGGCCACGCTGTATGCTGTCACACAAGCAGTTATTGGAATATAGGCAAAGACAGAGGGTCCCGCCTGAAACAAATTCAATTCAAGAGCCTCACCGTGTTAGAAAGTGGCTTCAGTGGCCTATTTGGAGAAAAGTGGACTTTTTGAAAAGTTGACTCATGAGCTACCATTTTGTACAGTGAGACAAGGCAGCAACAAAGACTCCCTCAGTACTAATTTGGCTGACAGCACGGCTTTTAACTCCGTGGATCTTCCTGAGATGTCGGCCTTAGTGGACATTTCCTTCCTTGAATAAGGAGCGCTCCGACAAACCATTAGCTCCACCATGTAGGTACAGTTTCATGTCCTTTATAACTCTGAAGCCAAAAGCGTGCGTGTGCTGCAACATTTGAAATATTAGTTAAATCCACAACAATGTGATCACGAATTGATGTCATCCCTACTTAGGATCATTCATGGAAACCAGTGGCGATGCTTAATTAAATTTCACTATAAATACATTTCACATGCAGCAATTCTATCGCTGACGTTTGTTGACTTTCTTTCTGGTAGAAAACAGAGTGGGCTTAATTTGGAAAGTCAATTTGTGTTTGCTCTTGACTTCAAACATTCTAAATTTACCTTGGCGGGGCAGACTGAGATGCCTGGATGTTACTCAACACGCAGATACTGTTGAGCCAAATTGGCAAACAAGTGTGTGTAAAAAAAACACGACTGAACTGAAGAAATGTAAACATGGAGAAAGAAATGGAGGTAATATTCGAACTATGATAGAGATGTTGTGAATATGTCAGATAAATGTGTCGTGGTCTTTAGTCTACAGGTAGAGTCTCCGTCTCACCTGCGTTCCTGAGGAATCTGCCTGTGTAGGAAGTGACGACTCTCGTGGTGGGATCGTAGAAACCATCCCCACAGTCGTAGCCCAGATCCGGGATCACACGCGGAGGATGCAGATCAGTGAGCTGAGATTCTCCTGTATGGACAGAGCAGATGTTTGGTCATGGATGCAATTGTTGGCATAATGGCTCAGTGGTTAATCCTTTCTTTACAAATCTTAATCTTCTCTAATGGTTTTGGTTCTAAATTATATTTCTTTGTCACAAGGGTTCCATCACGACATCTTAAGAATCAACGACATTTTTTTAAATATATCTGCCAATTTAAAGATCAAATGTTTTACTTCCTAATATCAGAATCAGCCCCCACAATTCGGTCAGGCTCTAATGTGAGTGTGTTTCTGAGGATGTCAACATCTGACTAAATATAGATTCCAACCTGCAGGTCTTAGTCCATTACATCTCTCAGAGTAGAAGCGTCTGTCGTGACCATCGCAGTAATCCCAGTCCTGCTCCTCAAACTGCAGACCATCGGCAAAGGTAAAAGATCCCTTGAGGCGAAGCACAATGAAAACCACATCATTCATTCAGCAGAGACTTTAAACTTTCAATTCACACATGAAAAGAAAAACTGAAGTTCAAGTTGTCTGGTCATGCAGCTTCAGTGTTGTGTGCCAACATTTGATGATATCTTCATCTTCAACCACAACAGTTCAATGGACTCAAAACCTCAACAGCAGAAACAATGTCCCTGCTACTCAAGATAATACACAGAACTCTTTGTTTGCAGTTCAGGTTGGGGTTACTTTTTTGGCAGAAAGTAAAAACTGTTGAAAGTGAGGGCTGAAGGTTATCCTGTGTACATGAGACATGGTCTCTGGAAAGATAAGCTGCTGTTTTTGAATGTCCCCTTTTCAGCACTTTAAGAACCACAAGAGAGTTTCCTCCATTGTCTTTGGGTTGAGGCAGAAATCTTAGAGATGGAGATCTAAAAAACCTCAGCAGATCACAACCAAAACTGTCCTCGACATGTACCATGAGGGGGAAGTAGAAAAATATGTCTTTGGGTATTTTGGGTTAACTGACACAACTTGTGTGAAAAGGAAAACTGACTTTTATAAATAAACATAATAAACTGCTCAGTAATTGTGGGTATTGAGCACGTACCAACCACATTTTAACTCCTTTTTCAACAATTTACTTTCCAGTCAACAAATTAGCAGATTCTGATTTGAGGTGGATTTGTAAGAGCGTGTTAAAATAAATAAAAAAGAGATTAATTTGAGATCACATGCATTAATCTCAAACTTTTGTCTCATGATCCTTTACAATGCCTATTAATTGTTATAGAAGAGATAGAGTCTACATTTTAGTCTTCAGTATTTTAAAAGGATGAGGCAGAAATTATATTTTTAACAGCAGAAATATGTTATATCCTATTGCAAATATGTAAAAACAAACAGTATGTCCAGGATGTCCAACCTCAAGGCTGAGAAGCATTGACAGCAGGAAGCAGGGCATGTTCCAGAATGAGCTATGAGCTACCGGGTATGATTACAGTTTGAATGTCTGCGTTTATTGAAGGCTTCAGGTCTCGGCTTTAAATGGAAGTATAGGTTCTGCCAGGCTGGCATGAATGCAGGTGCAGGGGTAGTTTGGTCCGAGGTTAGTCATGGTGCAGGCCTGCTATCATTTCACGTGAACCGCAACAGCATTGATGATAATAATTGGAGTGATCGCTGTTGTGGCAAAAGGCCGTGAAAGATTGCAGGGAGAGACTTCAGCTTCACACAGGAAGAAGGGAAAGAAACCTAATAACTGCGACAATAGCGCTGAGTGATTGCTAAAAGGGACCAGATGTGATGTCGACTATAACCAATGTGAAACACACAGTCAGTCATGCGTGTGGATGCAGATTCTCTGACACACACACACACACACATATACACACCTGTATAGCTTTGCCGTTCTCCCAAGTGGCCTCATATTTGCTTCCATTTGGAAAGTACAGCACTCCTTCACCCTGGAACACTCCATCATTCGTCCTTCCCTCATACCTGGTCCCTGTCGGGAAGAGGTATTCTCCTTCTCCTTCCATCCTGATGGACAGAAGAACAGGTCACCAGTGTGCGGTCAACTTTTAGCTAGCTACAAAACCAGTGTGTGGTGGCATCTGTTTGTAGTGGCAGCTGATAGTGGACTATGATTACAACAAGAAGGCTTACGATATGCCTACTCAAATATTCCACCATTACTGACCATAACTCCTCAATTCATGTTGGTTTCCTCTGTTAATTTATATTCTTTTGGTACTTTTACTTTTGCTGAGGGTTAAGAACAGAGGATGTTGCACCTTGTTAAGCCCTGTCAGACAAATTGTGATTTGTGAATATGGTTGATACAAAATTTGATTGATTGATTGATTGATTGATTGATGGGTGGTTCATTAGTTTGTGTTATTATGTTTAATAAACAGTTGTGTGTATTTACCTGCCATTTTTGATTGGTCCTTTGTAGCTGCTTCCTGTGACCTCCATTATTAATCCAGCGCCTCTCGAAAACAGCTTGTGAAAATCCTGGAAGCTCCTCGTGAAACTGTTACGCATAAAGTAAAACAAAGCAGCAATTACAGATTCACGCAATACGGTCCACACCATCAAGTCTATAACACAAGGTGAAAATGTTATGCAAATCGAATAAAAATTGTAAAACGAGGCTCACCTCCTTTTGGCAGAAGGAGGTGATATCACTACACACAGACCAGTAGATCTGTTCAGGTCAAAAACACTGTCTTGTTTCTCTTCAAATCGTATAAATCGTTCACCTTTGCAAAAGTTCAAGACATCAAAGTAGGCTTTGACCACTGACACTGTGATATTAAAGCAAACTGATAACAAGGAATCATTTGCTTAATGAATCCTATGATGTGGACTTCTTTATAAAACAAGTATTCTTGTTTCAGCTGAACATATGCAGAGTAATCACCTGAACAACTGAACTCAACAGTGCAGTAAATCAAGGAAAAGACCATAATGGCACATAGATAGATGAATGACCAACAGCGGACACATTTTCAAGTGCGCGGGAATCAGAACTCAGACAACTTTTAAATTCCATGGAGTTGCGATGACACTCACTGAATATAAAGTTGATCTGATGAAAGCTCTAGAAGAAGTTTGACAAAATACATTTGTGAATGTTCAAAAATGGCCACATAATAAAAAATGGCTGACTTCCTGTTTGGTCTAGCATATCGATCAAAGAGGGTTTTTGGTTTGCAATGAAATGACACATGTCGCTAACTCAAAGTTTCCAAGACTTCAACATCAATGTCTTGGAACTCTTCTGACAAAGTTTGACATAGTTGCGATCAATAGACGAGGAGAAGCACATCTAAGTGTACGACGCACAAAAAACAAGACATTTTCCGTTGCCATCAGGGGGCGCTGTGATTTTTATGTCATGATTTCAGTATAGGTGTCATTAGGTCAGGACTCTTGTCATACATGTCCAGTTTGGTGTCAATTGGAACATGTATGTGCGAGATACAACAACAGTGGTGATCAACATGTTGTTGTGGATCTCCATGGAGACACTCACCTGATTTGAAGTTGCTCTGGTAAAATCTCTCGGAGGAGTTTGTTAAAATACACAAAGTGTAAATTGTCCTGAATAATCAAACGAAAAGCAATAAAACAAAACACAACAAAACAAAACAACACAACAAATCAAACTCATCTAAATTCTTCTCCTTCACAGTGTCGGAGGCGGGCGGCTGTCGTCGCAGCCTCTGTGATGTCATCAGAGCGCGCCTCCCGGCTCCTAGCAGCGACAGCCCTGGTAAACCGGACTGACCTTCCTCTGCGCGGCCTCGTCGCCAGACGAGGACCTTGACTGTTCCTCATCGGTTTGATTCGTCTGTGATTTGTACTCTGCAGCCATGCCACCGACGCCGGAGGTCCCCACAGCGCAGGAGCTGAGTGTGGACGAGGTGAGTTGCCGTTGTTGTTGAGCCTGAATGGAAACTAGTGAAGACAGCTAAAGGCATGCTAGCTAACTAGCTGCTAACGCTAGCTGCCACTTGGGTTAAAGAGACCCTCAGTGGCTGCAAACTTTGAAGTAGTCAGATGATTTAAAGTGATTTACAGAGTATTTGTGAATGCACCTGGTGCTGTACGATATTCTGGCATCTCTGTGAAAGTCATCACGGCGACATTAACAATGCAAAGGAAATCTAAATGTGTTTTCAATGCGGTGTTAGTGCATCATGAACTTTGTCTCTACAGGGTTGTATAGTTCACATGACCTCTTTATTTCACCCCTGAGTTCATGGTGACTCTACAGGGACCCAGATCAAACCTGTGGTGGGTTGTGTCCGCAGCAGCAGTGTTGTTTGACACATTGAACTTGTCCTTGGAAGGCAGGTCAAATCCTCCTGATTTCAACCAATGATCCGTCAAACGAAATCTGTGCTGGGGGTAGTTGCCTTTGAAATAAGAGATATAAACTAAAGACATTGAGATATTGTGATGGCAGTTACTTCTCCCCACTGTTGTTGTATTCTCTGTTGTCCTGTTGCCCAAGGTCTTTCCCCCTGTAGACAAAGATTAGTATGAAATTGGCTTTAGAGTCTGTGACATTAGAAAGTTCACTTCATTATTAACTGAAAGCTTACATCTATACATTCTGATAACACATTGTATTCACCTTGCCATCAATGTTTACTACATGCCCTGTACCCGTGAAGCTCACACCTCCAGAATATCAGACACCAACCTCCATTCTTTACATTTGAGATGATATATTTTAGTTACAGGTTCTGTTCACCCCTCTCAAAACAACTGTCCACATGTTGCCGTGTCCTTGAGCAAAACACTGACAGATGCACCATCACTGTATGAATATGTATGTTAGTAAAGTACTGCAGGTAAAGCATAATCAGAAGTGGTGACACTCTCAGAATAAAGGGTACATGTACACTATTTGGAAAGTAAAAAGTTTGTTTTGATGTATTTATGCAAACTGTAGGGTGACAAATTAAAGGACGGCAGAGTCCATTTACTATTAACAATCCAAACATTCACAAGTTTTCTGCAGGATAAATCACATTTTCCAAAAGATGGTGAATATTTCACAGAATTCTGCAGGAGCGCAGAATTATTTAGCTCCATGTCCCATCCAATTTACTATTAAGTTATTGATTTACATCCACTTTCAGTGTTTCTAATGTTTTTTTATGTTTTTGTTGTCAATCAGATCAATGTGTCATCTGCAGTTCTGAAGGCTGCTGCTCACCATTATGGCTCCCAGTGTGACAAACCCAACAAGGAGTTCATGCTCTGTCGCTGGGAGGAGAAGGATCCCAAGAAGTGTCTGGAAGAAGGCAGGAAAGTCAACGAGTGTGCCCTCAACTTCTTCAGGTAACACACAGACAGAGACACAATAGCACTCTTCTAAGCAGGTTTTATACATTGTTCGTTTTTCCTATTGTGTCACAAATAGCTGATGAATCAGATGTGTGTGGAACTGTGAAGAGACGAGAACTGTGTAAGTAGGCAGCAGTGAGAAATGTATCATGCAGAATATTTCTCGAAGGCAGCCACACTGATTTCATCTGCAAAACTCAGCATTGTGCTTGTGGTCAGAGAGCGATTTTAAGATGTGGCTGAACTCTGCTGCCAGCTAGAGAGTCCATGTTATACCGTTGTCAGGAGATTTGTGGTCTAGAGTTTTTGCATTTTTCACATGATGGACACTTGGGCAGAAAATGTACTTTGAGGTCCGGAATATTGGTGTTGGATTACTGTTGTTCATGTTCTGCAACTTATCCTGCGAATAAGCTTTCAATATCATCTGCTTCTACTGAGAAAACTGAGTCTTGAGTGGTGAGAGTGGTTGACTGTACAAGATGTCGACCAACTTCCTGTCTATGTGTCTCATCTTTAGGAATTTAAGGTAAAATTGGGCATAAGTACTTGATATTCCAAAGTGTCTCTCAAAGGAAGGAAAGATGATTGATTAATTTGCAGATGACTCAAATTATTTTTTTAATGTGAATGCATGAAGAGAACTCAAATGCACTCAGAGTAAAGTGCAAAGTAAAATAAGGTAAAGACATGCTTCTCCCATGAACATCAGAACCACCCCCCACACAGTGAGGTAGTGCTCTCTGCAGAACTTTATCTTACAGAAAGTAAAAATACACGCAGCAGGTTTTTGGTCAAACTTTCCTTAGCTGTTGCCAAATGTCTGAGAAGTTGTTTTTGATTATGTAAGTGTACTTTGTTACGGATCTAATTCCACAGCTGGTTGTGTTTTTGGGTCATCTGGATTATTTTATCGAGTCAGTGGTTATTCCAGCAAAGGTCTTTTTATTGTTATTATCATAGTTCATTTTATTTTGCTTTGATTCAGATTTAACAGTAATTTAACAGAATTAACTGGGGGTTTTTCTAGCAATTCTTATGGATATTAGATGAGTCAGCCTTAACCTTCAATTCTTAATAAATGTATTTTGAGGCAAGTTTTTCATTTGCAGTTTCTGTGCTGATTTCTTTATAAATAACCAGTATGTTAAAATGAATGCTAATTTCATAGCCTGTATAAGTTAAGCAGAGAGCCTGTCGTGTCTTTAAAGGAGCCACTTGGGGCTATTTGAGGAAGTGGTCTGGGTTTTTTCACTCTTAACTACTACGTCTGTGTTTACTGAAAGTTTTAAACAAAGCTCTGTTTATACCGATTCTCCTCATGGTAACTAAGGTGTTTTTATGTCTCAAACAATTTGTTTTGTTTCATTCCCAGAAAAAACTAAACACAATAAAACGCATGACTTCAAAAGCCCTAAGAAGAAACAAAAAGAGAGACATTCTAACTCCAGACATAAAGTCAGAGTTGTTGTGAAAGAACCTGAAGCAGTAATTGTTATAATGAGGAAGGGTTTTAGGGGGTAAAAGCTGTAATTGCACCTGGGACCTGGTTTGGTAATTTGGTGCTTGTGGTGACTGCCAGACACCTCGAGGTGCACTTCATTCACACAAAACCAGGTACCACTGTTGTTGTTATTCAAACCTTCACGATGCAATCCGAATTTATTTGACTAGTGGACACATTCATAAACCACACTCAAATAAAAGTTACAGATTTGGTTTGAAGACACAATCTTGAAGTCTAAAGGTTTGATTTTTGTCATTAAGCTTTTTACCTTTTAGATCATTAACTATATCTTCTTTTGCATGTCAATCCCTCGAATCACCCTTTTTTTTAAAGATATATTGATATTTTCGAGTCAGAGTTTCTGCTCATATTCGATTTTGACTTAAATCTGTTTATAATGTTTCCTGTAGGCAAATCAAGGGCAACTGTGCAGAGTCATTCACGGAATACTGGACCTGTCTGGATTATTCGAACTTGGCGGAGCTGCGTCACTGCCGCAAGCAGCAGCAGAGCTTCGACAGCTGCGTCCTCGACAAGCTGGGCTGGGAGAGACCTGATCTGGGAGACCTGTCTAAGGTGAGGATTGTGAAGGACTGCACGGCTGATTCGAGGGGTTCTGATCTTGCCAGTCGTGGGCTATGCAAGAGCCTCTGATTGCATCTGCTTGGTGGTCTCACTCGGATTCAGTTTGGAGCAGGGAAATCATGTATTACTGCCTTTCCTTTCATTGTTTTTTCCTATTCATTCAATGGCCATTTTTAGGGCTTTGTACATGACTCGCAGGCATTAATTAGGCAACAATCAGAGCAAGATCGAGAACTGATCCTTATGGTCGTTTTTTGGCATTTTTCTTTTTTTTATTACTTTCTATTCACGAATCTGTGAATAGCTCTAATCAACCTTCTGGTCATTTAGCACTTTCCATGCAGAGTCATTGTTCATGGAATCAAATCACGTGAGAAGGGAAACAACAGAAATCCAATTTTCTGTGAATAATGTTCAGATTGGCCGTCAAAATTCACTGGCTTGAGTTTCTCAGGCTTATCTGCTCTGTGACAATTTTGAAGACACCAGGAAATAGTGACGTAATAAAGTGGAAGTTAACTGTGTTTAATTTTGAGTTGAGACCCAACCCTTGGATCCTTTCACTGATGACATCATCAAAGGTCACACTCCAGCTTGACACAATGCACTAGTTGTGTTGTGTTTTAAAAAAACATTGCATCACTAAAGCTGAGGATGTTCACACTAACGTCCTGTGTGAACTCTGTACTTTCTTCGTAGGTGACCAAAGTGTCGACCCCGCGGGCCGTCCCTGAGAACCCTTACCACTCCAGACCACGTCCCGAGCCCAACCCAGTCATCGAGGGCAAACTGGAACCTTCCAAACATGGCAGCAGGTTATTCTTCTGGAGCTGGTGAGGCAGCACCAGAAACATCAGTCACCTTCCAAAGCCATGGGCTCTGTCCAAACTCCACTGGACTACATGTGACCACTGATACATCCGTGTTACTGGCACGTTTATGTTGGTTAGGTCTGAAAGTGGATTTTGGACAGAGCTCATGTCCTAACAGTGTCTCCAGCAGCGCTACTGAACCTCCAGCATCCTCACAGTTCAATGAAGGAAGGATGGATGGATGATTGTGTGAGAAAAGTCCATGAATCCATTCAGCCTTCCTGACCACAAATGTAAATGTAATGAGTGAACAAATGCAACATGCTGTTATTGTTGTCAACTAATAAAAGAGATAAATTATATTACTGGATTTTATGCCTCTTATTTATTTTTTTTAAGATGTTGTCATTAAGACAGGGTTAAAAGCTTCAAACATTTCATTACAGCTTAATGGTACCAGACACACTTTCTCTGCTATTGGCAAATTGCAGGCAGCACCACCTTGTTTGCACATCTGTGTTTTGTCAGTAGTGTGTGTTGTCAGACTGATGGAGGGTGAGGTTGAAGGTCGAGGCTCGGGGTCACTACCTGCAGCCAGAGAGAGCTGCTTCTGCTTCCTCCTTTTCTCCCAGCTCGCTTCCTGCCTCTGACCTGGGCTGGAAGGAGGCTACGGGAGTCATTTCGGAGATGCACAGCGAAAATACGTTATTGCTGCCAGCGCACGTGTGCATGCGCACGTCTGCTCGTGACCTTGAATGGAAGGAGACGAGAAGCCAATTCACAGACACGCTCGCTTGTATATGAGACCGTGCCAATACTCTCTCACACACACACACACACACACACACACACATTGTTTCATCTCCACAATCAGAGATGAACTATAATGTCCTGTAGGAAATTCTGCTACAAACAAGTTCACATAAAAGCTTTGTTTCGGCATCATATCAACTCTGTGCTCATTGGTGATTTGCATCGCTCTACCACAGACGTCAGGGAGTTCGAGTCCTTAACCCCCGCCATGTGATGATTCCTATGGGGACCAATAAGATTTGACAGCTTTCTCATACTCAAAAGCTGAGATGTGGCCCTCGGGGTGTTTGCATCGGTGCAAGTGTCTCATTTCAGTGCATGAAAACACAGGGACTCGACCTTTAAATGGAGGTCAACAGCTCTCAGCTGACGGTCACTGTGATTTCACTCAGAAGATGTAAAAATACACTTGAACCCTTTCTGGTTTTTGCTTATTTTAGATGGAGTTTCTGATATGGTGCTTGCCAACTGTGCTTCATGACGACATGTTTTCAGCTCTTTCCCACACGTTTATTTTTCAACATCAGACTTCAGCAGTGCCCAGTCACAGCTCGTTGCCAAAAACAACCATATATTTTCATTATGTACAGTAGCTGCGTGTTTATAGACAGACAGGAGTGTGCCTGTCTCTGGGTTTCTACAGTGCGTCACTGACAGTAGTTGCAGAAATCCCCTCTCAAGGTGTGGTCTGGACCTGCGGCTTGCACAGGAAACGTCTGACCTGACCTGGACACCGGGACAAAGGGAGGAGGGAGGAAGGGATGTGAAGAGAGAAGAAGGAGGTGTGGACCGAGGGACACATGGAGGAGGAAAGGGAGTGAAAGGAGGTGGCAAATAAGAAAACAGTGCAGGAGGTAGAAGAGGGGAGATGGGTGAAAGAGGAGAAGAAGTAGCAGTTACTGGGGAGTTAGGGGAAATGGAGGTAGAAGTGAGACCCAGAGAGGGCAAGGTGGGAGAAGGACTTGAAAGCCCAGACGGAGTGGGGGGCTCGGAGGTCGCTCGGTGGCTGGCGGTGAGGCCCTAGGGCTCGTGGCAGACCTGTCTCCATGCGACTTGCAGGAAGCAGAGGGTCATCGTTGTTTGACACGGCACCGCCACAGGAAACGGTCTCTGGCACAGGAAAGAAATACAATACAGGGCTTTCACAAAGCTACAGCCCGCCTGGGAGCGCCGCCGCGCTAAAATACTCAAACACCCGCGCTCGTTCATACACACACGACTGTCAAGATCCCATTGTTCAGTGTCATGTTCGACATAATAAAATGAATGTTTGAAGTGGTGACGGCCAATAACAGTCATAGGTGGAAGACGTGTTTTTTGTTGTTCGTCGGGTCATTAGTGTTTGAAACTGAGGAGGAAGTTCAAGAGACATAAAATTATCATCACTTACCATCAATTATTCCTCGGGAAATAAGTAAAAAAGTAACAAGAAAAAACCCTATAGTGCATTGTAACTAATAAGATAATATGTAACAATTCTTCATCTAAAAATTTGCATAGCTATGTTAAATATTTTGACTTGTGTTCTTACATTATCCAAAATGTTTTCAATGATGTTCAAACATGGCCTCTTGTTATTGTTTTGATTAAGTGACTTCTACGACCCGAAGTTACACATCCTACATTTAAAGAAAGAGATAAAAATAAATTGACCCCTTTTCCAGATCTGCACCAAATTTATATAAGTTCTCTCTTGGCTCAGGTCTCATCCTTACACCAAGTTTTGTGAAAATCTATTGTGTAGTTTTTGTGTAATCCTGCTGACAAAATAACAAACGATGGAAAACATAACTTCCAAAGCTGTTTGACATTCACATAAAATCTCCATTTTCTGGATTACATTATCAATGCATTACTTATCTTACTATCTCTTCTATGAGACCCCGGCTGCATCCCCTCCATTAAGTCCCATGAACATGTGGGTGCACTTGATTTTTAAAATGAAAAAAAAATGCAGTTGTTTGATTTGTTTGTGTTGCTGATCCTCTCCGGCCACTTCCCTCTGTGATCTCTCAGCCTGCTCATGTTGCTGAGTGCTGCTTTCATGTCTCATCTCCTCAAACTGCACGGGGAGGCTTTGAACCGACATGCAGGTCGCTGCTTGGGTTTAACGCTCGGCCACCGGGCCACAAGTACCGCCACCGCATCCGCGACCAGCATTCACGGAGCCTGATAATCTGAGAGCTTCAAAAGAGGGGAGCACACACTGACGCACGTGTTCACTTACAGTGCAGATGCTGTTGTTTTCAAATCTCTGTTTTTTTCTGAGAGGAGTGATGCCGGCACCTCCACACGAGACGGAGCATCTCAGCAGTGAAAGGTTTTGTTTGCTTCCAACCTCAAGTCTTTGACCTGCTCACAGCAGTATTTCAGAAAGTCCAAAAAGATTTCATTAAAGTGGATATGAATGAAGGAGCCACAGTCACTAGACCTGCTTCCTGATGTCAAGTAAAGTGATTCAGCTTTGGTGAGCTTGTTAATGTTAAAGTTCAACAATTGTGGCTATTTCAAGGCCCTAAAAACTGAGATGAAGAAAGCTGTTATATTAACTGACACGAATGGATTGTACAGATATAGTTGTTTTAAATTACTGTTGAATCTTTATTTAGTAGGAGACTCACAAGACTTAATTTGTGAGGATGAGCCTTGGAACTGAGCAAACCCACTACTTGCCAGAAGTCAGTACTGTGTGGATAATGAAAGAAATAGATAATTATCTTTAACCTAACGTGGTAAAAGACAATTTCTATATATAGCATATATAACATGCAGCAAATTGTCCAACCATCCAGGAGTTCAACTGGGGACTCCGCTGCTCAGGACATTCACACCCATGTGGAGCCAAAACAAAAGAGCTGACAGATGCTTTAAAACTCCACAAACCATGGAGAAACTGTAGAGTCAGGTCAGACTCTTGTGTTGAGTCACTTTCACATACCGCCCCCACTGTTTTGATATAAATACAGATAATAGCTGCTTTAAAATACCTCTTCATTTATTTGTATTTGCTTGGTGTTCAATCCCCTTTAACCCTTCCTCACACAAACAACATGTTCACATAACAAATGGGACTAAGTGCCATGCTTAAATGGAATTAATCCAAATTCTGTTAGAGATCCCACACACACACACACACACACACACACACACAGACACCGAGAGACTAAATCCTTGTGGTGACAGAGTTATGACCATCACTTGTGTTTTTACATTCCAGTCAGCCACGCTTGGCAGCCGCTCTTTCATGCTGCAGCTCTGCCGAACGCCTCTGAATGCTCCGCCTAAGACAACATTTAGCAAATTTGATGGTCTCACTCGAGGTGTCAGTCTGTGTGGGACAAGACGGAGCAGGAGAGCCCCTCGCTCCACAGCACACAGTGAAACACAGTGACACGTGTGAACGCAGATAAACACAAGATGAACAAATGCATAGAGGGGAGGAAAAAAAGGTCCCACCCTGAAGGAGCTATGATCAAATCTCCAGGAGTTTTTTTGTGGATTTACAATTACAAAGCAGAATGCATTCTTTTCTTTTATCGTAAGGGATGGAGTCGTTTTTCAAAAGGCTCCAAAGACAATGGGAGGGATTATTTTTTTCTGAATTACTCAGTCTGTTTATTCCAGGTTTACAGATGAATCTCCAGCAGTTTCTTTTTACTACGTGTTTACTCTGTGGTATCTGAGTGAACGCTCTAATGTGGAGGATGTGATGAAATGAGACGTCGAAATGACAACTCCGCCTGTTGTCACACAGCCGAACACTCAAGGAGCTGTGGTGTGGGAGCCCCGCTCACTCCACACTGTTTATTTGTCTGCAGGTGTGTGTGTGTGTGTGTGTGTGTATGTGTGTGCGCGCATGTGTTTGTGTATTTGTGGCAGTATGATAAATATAAAGTACTTACAGATTTTTGTTTTTTTTGTGCATTTGTACACGTATGTAGGGGTAAAGTTCATAAGTGTGTGTGTGTTGGTGTGTGTGTGTGTGTGTGTGTGTGTGTGTGTGTGTGTGTGTGTGTGTGTGTGTGTGTGTGTGTGTGTGTGTGTGTGTGTGTGTGTGTGTGTGTGTGTGTGTGTGTGTGTGTGTGTGTGTGTGCGCGTGCGCGTGCTCCTTCTGGGGCTGGCCTGTGTTTATCTTGGCCTGATCCCAGACCTTCATCACTTCTCCGCTGATAGCTCCATTCCTCCATCCCTCTGTCCCTCCGGCTATTTACAAGTCTACCGCAGACTGCCTTTCCCTGCGTGCCAACATCCAATTCTTCCCTTTTTTTCTCTCTCTCCTCTCCTCTTTTCAATACATCATTTCCTTTATCTCAGACGTTTTCTCTCCCTCAAAAAATCTCATTCTTCTAGTCCTCAGCCAAACACACTGACACTAGTCGAGCTGAAGTGTAAATGAACACCCGCTCGTTACTCATTCTTTTTGTGGGATTGTTTGTTTGTATTTGTCTTCCTCTGCTCCTCGTCGAGAAAACATATTTCAACGAGGAAAACAATGGTAAAATTGGAATTCAAAATTCGATTATAAAAAAAAGGAGGAAAAGACTTAGTGGCTGAGACCCCAGCAGCAAAATCCTGTGAATTGGATGTTTCCAATAAACAGCACAATTCCCCCAGAGCGTAAACACTGGAGATGGATATGACCAGACATCCATAGGTGGTGAAGGAGTGGAGGACATCAGTTATAAAGTTGGACAGCTTACACCCAATTGGCTAAAAGTGTGTTTGTCAGAATGTGATTGGATGAAGACGAGAATGAGCTGGTGGAGCTTTGAGAGAACAGGAATCTACACTATAAGAAAATAAGAAAGGGTTGAGAAGGTAGGTTGTTATTACTCCTTTGTGAGGACTAATAATAATCCACGGCACCATTTGTGTAAATGGAAACTGACAGGTGCTCTGATTGGATGAATTATCTGTCAATCACTTTCCATTGTGGTGGCTTCAGGTATCATTAGAGGAGCGAAAACAGCTTTTCAATCAGAAAACCCCTGGATTCTCAAATGCAAGAAAATTCAGCTGCTTCACGAAATTGCAGATTTCATAATTGAACGATTGAAACTCTTTTAGTTTCCATTAAATCGAGTCAGAGGGGATAATGGGACAGTTTGACTCAGAGTGGGAAAAGTAGATGTTCCTAGCCGCTCTGTTCTAACGTCTAACACTATCCTTCAATGAATTTCTGTATTTACTCAAGTGCTTCTCCTACTGTGACACAGCTAATGGCTTCTATTGAAAAAGGCATGTTGGTTGAGTGGTATCAATTGGTCTTTTTTATGTCACTATTATGAAATTAATTTATTTTAAAGTGCACTTGTTGCAGGTTGTACTTTCTACTGCATGTAAACTTTTGAAAAGTAGAGTAGACAGTTTTAACCTCACCGGTCAGTCCCACTCAATTCTTTACACTCGATTTGTAAATCAAAAACCATATCTGTTGAGTTTACATGACATTTGATAGTATCTTTCACACAGCGACTCGGACGTTGTCTTCTTGACTCGGTCGGAGGTTGATATTTGAAATCGCTTCGTGAGTCAGAGTCTCTTCTGGCAGCAGAGTCTCCAGTGGAGTCCAAGTCTGAGCGCTGAGGTTCCCTGGGCAGTGTGGAGTCCTGCGCTGTGACTCACATCAGGGACGTCTCTGTCTGGTTTCAAATTTCAAACTTAAAGTAAAAGGAAAAACAGGATGAAAGTCAGACCAATGCTCTTTGTCCCCAAAGGTCAACAGTTTCATGTCATGTACTTTCTTTTTTACCAACATGACCCCAAACCACCTTAGAGTCACTTTACCCTTATCAACTTAAAGGATATACTGGATGTACACCTCCCCCCCCCCAGCCACCTACGCACACTGAGGCCCAGCCGGCAGTAACAGTCCCTCTATAGTAGCCAGAGTTGACTTATTCCCATGCGCTGGGAAGCCGATGTCGCCCGATCCTGTTGTGCTTGTGGTTTCTTGGAGGTATACTGGAGCATTCCTCGGCCGTGCGCTCATCTAAACACTGCTAGTTAAAAAGGACACACAGCGGCTCAGGCTACACAGTTGTGGCAGGGCTCCTCTGGGTGGCTCCTATCTGACAGAGGGCTCAGAGAGTTTTGGGTTTCCTACGCATGTCAAGGCAGGTTAGCTATTCCCAGTGTTGGGCCGCTCCGAGGCCATGGTGGGCTATCACTCACATCGGGCCCTCCCGTCTCCCTCTCTCTGGAAGCCTCCCCTCCCCCCCCCCTCCCTCCCTCCACGCCCTCCTCCCACCTACCACTGACGCACAGGCCGCTTTCCTGGCTGTGGAGCCTGGTTTGCGTGTCAGGTTTTTTGCCCTTTGCCGTGTCTGTGTCTGTCAGACCTCACATCCCCTCAGATCCTCGTGTGTCTGTGGACGGTCCCAACTTGTCCTCCTTGATTTTCCTCGCCCTGCGTTAAAGCTCACTATGGCTGCGCCGTAATTGCCTGCAGGCTCCGATGAGCCACAGGGAGAGCGAAATTACATTTCCGTAGGTGTGAGGGTAATATTGAATCATTGAAGTTAGTTTTTTCCTGGAAGCATCACGCTCACCGAGGCCGCAGCCCAAACATATCTGATCGATGGCAATCTGTTTTGAATAGATTTCATTATCAGATTAGTTGGATTTAACATTTAAGAACAAATAAAGGAAACGTCACCTCGTCCCCCCCCAGTCGTCTGCGAGGTGGCGAGGAAGAGACAGTCCAGTCCTCCAGTCTCACTCGTCCACACCTCAGCACATAAATAATCACACCACTTCCAGGTTTACCTTGCCCGTTAGCGTCCCGCGCGACACAGGCCGCGTTACACGCCGCCGCTCGGTTGTGAATGCAGGCAGTTTGTGAGTCAAAACTAAAACAACTTTTTGTGCAAGAAAAATAAACTGACAGGGATTTTTTCTGAGAGGAAACCTTTAGTTTACTATATGACATGTTTCTTAATAGTGCTAAAGTGTTCAGTGTTCTTTAAATAAACAATGTGGAGTTTTGCATAGTGGGGCATGAAAGAATGCAGGAGTCTCGCTGCCCCTCTCACACATGTCAGCAATTTGGCTGCCTTGTGTATTTTGGATGTTGAAAAAAAAAAGAAGGAACATTTCAAAGTAAACGAAAGAAGGAAAGTCTTATCCGCCTGGCAGCTGCGCTCTGGACCAAATTGCTTTCAGCTGATGCGCTGCAGCTCAAACTTGCTTGGGTAATGTCAAGTGATGCATTGCAATACTGAGAAAACAACACAGACAAAAATAAATAAGAAGGGAAAGAAATGCTGGAAAGTTCCACTGCTTATTCAGGCAAAGCCTGCAGCCCCCTCAACAAGTCAGCGTGCTCGTGAACATTTTGATTAAAAATTTTGCATCCATGTAAAAAATTGTTTCAGCAGTTTAGCAGAATAAAACTTAATCTCAATATTCGCATCAACGGCATCCAGAGCAAGAGTGAGCATCTTCAGTATTAGACAGTAAAACACAACACGATCATATGATACTGGAAGAAAGGGATGAATGATCCCTTGTTGTAAAGCGTAACAACAAGGGGTGCAAATAAGAAATACATTTAATGTATAAATAATACTGTTGATTTAATAAGAGAATTACTGATTTCCCAAATGAACAGGTCAAAACACGATCAGGCAAAGCTGAGAAGTTTCCTCCTCCCTCCCCCATGACTCACTTTCCCAGACATAATAATGATGATATTATGATTTATCTCACACATTATGTTGTGTAACGACCAGAACTACCTGATAAACTGAATGTCAGTGCAAATATACACACAGGTGAAGAAATGAAGGTGCAGATGAAACGTTACACAGGATTTGTTTTCTTTCAGAATGCAGGCGTGCTTTTACAAATACACAGAAATATTCAACATCAATAAAACAAACACTTCGCAAATGTGCTCAATGGAATATTCACAGACACAATTATGTTTCAAGACACTTTTCAGTGAACTAGTGAAGATTAATTCATTTTCCATGTTCTGCTGAGTTTTGAGTTTGTTACTCATGCAGGAGCTTCAGTTGTTTGAGGTCAGTGCACGGCTGTCATCAACGCACACACACACACACACACACACACACATTGGGCTCACAAGGATAAATCATAATAAATCTTGAACAGTTGTGCATCATCTTTTCAAAAGTAGAAGTAAATAACAAGAAAGAAACAAAGTGCACTGACAACAGGAAATTTTCCATATTTTATTCAATGCTGTAAAATGTGTTCTTTTTTTAAATTCTTTAAGAAAGCCCAGTGTTTCCCCTGTCAACAGTCCAGAGGCCCAGCAAACTGTTTTGTCAATTTGTCAAATGCGTCTTTAAGGAGCTGCTGGAACATGTGGATTTAAGTGGAAATCTTTGGACACTGCATAACAAAGATGGGAAGTTAATATGTGACACCAGCTGTTGTTCTCCACTGTTAGAATTGAGAAAATTAAAAAAAACAGGGAAAGAAAGAGTCGTTGTTTATGGAGATTTATGCAGAACGCATTAAAATTTATATATAAAATTTGGGCACATTTCTTCCTCTTGTTACGCGGATAAGAATATAACTTAGGTTTTATGTTTTTTATGTGGTATTTTTAGTTAATGAGATAGATAGATAGACATGTTGTAGAGTGCAGAAAGAGAATGAGTATGGGAACCCTGGGATTGAATGGTCAGTATCATAAACCCTGAGGTCAATAAATACCCGTGACAAAGACGTTTAAAAATGTTTTTATCATCTCTTCCACAGAAAAATACATCTTTTTCTCACATGCAGAAATAATACTGCTGTCTGGTTCATCTCAGTTTTCCAGCTATGACAAAATATTTCCCCATCCCCACCTGCACACCGTCCACTTTCAACAACATACTACTCTTAACTTGGCAAAAGGACGTTTTGGAAACCTTGGTCCCAGCCAAGCAGACTGCTCCAAGCGCTGTGGTGTGACAAGAACACAGCAGATTCACTCCCTCTCCCTCTCCCTCTCTCTCTCCCAGCGCAGGCTCTGTTTACATTCTGCTGGCAGCGGGATCTGGAAGTGTTTGGCTCGGCTCTGCGCTCACTGGGAACTATCAGACAATTCACATTTTAAACTATTTTGATATCAGCTCTGTGGAGAGTTGCCGTTTCCCTGAGAACATGACTTGCCTCTGGGCTCTGGGGCCTGCTGCACCGCCAGAAGAATAAACAGAGGCAGGGGGAAGAGAGAGAGAGAGAGAGAGAGAGAGAGCGAGAGAGAGAGAGAGAGAGAGAGAGAGAGAGAGAGAGAGGAAAGGCGGGGACAGACAGAGAGGTTGATGGGAAGAGAGAGAGAGAGAGAGAGAGAGAGAGAGAGAGAGAGAGACAGAGAGACAGAGAGCATGGCCAGTGTGTTCCTCAGTCTTTACAGTAAAAATAAATAAGTTTTGCAACGTATAATCACCCACTGTCCTGCAGCCACTCCTTGACATCTCATGATTCCGAGGATGAATCCAGTGTAAACAGACTGAATCGGGTTTGAAGATAAGACGCTGAACTTCACAAATTGGTCAATGAATGGAAAAAAAACACATATATATATTATATATATAAATATACTCCCAATAGAAGGAAAGATGTTGAACTGTATTGAATAAAGAGTTTTGCAGGGTGGAGAGTTTCTGGTAGAGTAGCTGCATCTCTTGTGTTGAGGTCAAAGGTGCTGGAGTTAGAGAGGGAACCTTCAGCCTGTGTTAATTAGCTGAGCAGTTAACTTTCACCCTGACCACGCAGCGCCTGGAGCGGTGTGTGTGTGTGTATGTGCGTGTGCGCGTGTGTGTATATGTGTGTATGTGTGTGTGTGTGTGTGTATAAATGCCGGGGCTGGATAAACTACTAGAGCTAACTTATTATAAAATTAAACAGCTTTTGTTACGTTTTAGCTCATTATGTCAAGAGGTGTTGATCCAACTCTGTGATAAATAAGTGTTTTTGAGTTTTTATTGATTGGTTAATATCACATAAGACTTTATTGTATTGCTATGTGTGTGTGTGTGTGTGTGTGTGGCGGCATTGGACAAAGTGTGTTACTTCTGTTTTTGAAGAGCTTGTACTCTACTCATGTATTTACTCTTTGTCCTGCTTCGTGCTTTTACCCGTAAGATTTCATAGCGAAATATTTTTTTTTTTATTCCAACACGTTTATTTAATTAATTTGTGTTTAATTACTTTCCAGATTAAGATTTAGGTGCAAAATGTGCAAATTATGACATTTTTGCATGGTGACGCATCAGTAGTTAGATCTAATAAAATGGTAATAAGAGTCAATTAAGGCTTATTACACTCACTTGATGCTTTATTGAGTCATTTTATTATATGTTTTTGCAAAATGACATATATAATACAATCAATATCTCTGACAGGGAGATATTGTTCAATATGTTAAGTTTTAGTTTTGATATACCAACAATGTTTATGCTGTTTTGCCATAGAATAAAAGTTTGGATCCTTCGTACAGGAAATAGATTGTTATTTTACTTTTCACAGCAGATTTCCTGACAGATTACCCCGTTTTGGAGATTTTCCCTCCTCTCAACATCCATCCCTCCAAACGTTTGACCAAGAACTCCGATTGTAATTGCAAAGATTGGATCTGTCTGAAATTGTTGTGTTGCCCTTAAAGCTCAATTAAAACTGACACACACACTCTGCTAATTGTAAGTGCAGCTGCATGACTCAACGGCGGAGCTTTAACTGGTGATTTACAGTAGTGGCGATAATTGCCTGTGACAGTCTTGACAAAAAGCAAACATTTTGAGATTGTGTTGTTTGGTGCATGTTCGTGGATGCACATACAACCGATCATACATGTGCACGTTAAACCCTGAATCCATGACAACCTTCTGGCAAATCAACAGGCCCACCTTCTCTGCTTCAGGATGGAATGACCTATTAGCCAAATGTGTTTATTCAGTGTTTAGTCACTATTACCCTCAGTATGATCCCTGCACTAAAGGGCTAATGGCTGAAAATTTCCCCCCTGCTCGACTCCACCGTAAAATAATTGATCGCATGTGAGAGCAACTGGCACGCGTTTCCTCTTGTTTTCCTAAAGAGGTGATATCATGCGGTCGGGCCGCTTGTTCGTCACCGAGATAGCGTGATTGCTTCCGCTGCTGAAGACGGAAAAGAGGGGAAGAAAGAGGAGAGATGGATGATGGTGGTTCTCAGTGAGGCACCGTGGCATTAAATCACACATCAGATTATTCTGCCGTTATCGCACATGCAAAAGAAAAAGCCCCCCGGAAAGAAGCCAGAGTTCACAAGCTGTGTTTCGAATGCTCCGTCATTACGTTGGCAGGAAATTTTCCTTTTATCCAAAACTGAACAGTTTAATGATTTTTTTAAACTTACAAAACGTATCTCGATCAGATGAAGGGTTTCTTCTATATATGTGTAAATTTAGATATAGGTTCAGGTGAAGAGAACTTCTTCTTTTCTGTTTTTCTGTCTGTCAGTTGAAACGTTTCTCTCCTTGGACAGATCTGCTGGTCAAATACTTCTATTTTGATTCAGCTCAACCTTTAAGATTGGTAGTGAATTCCAATTCATGGAGACTAAAAACTGATCATATCAATGTGAATTCAGCTAAGCAGCATCAGCACAGAGCACTGTGTGTTACTGTGTGTTACTGTGTTTGTGTGTGTAACTGTGTGTTTGTGGTTAGAGGGGGAGACCTTCAGTGTGTGTCTTTGTGTCTGTGTGTGTGTGTGTGTCTGCTTATGTCCCCTATATGTTACATTTACCTAAACTGCTGCTCTCTCCTTTTCCTGCTTCACTTTGACAAATTTGAGTTTCCAGGAAGCCTCTGAGGTCAGCACAGCATCTGTTGCTACTTAGGCCAAAGATGCAGTCATGAGCTCTTGCACATGCACGTGCATGTATCCACACACATGCATTCACATACACATGCATGCACATGCATGGTGCAGGAGCTGCTTTGTATAAATTACTGGAGAACTGAGGCCCAATCAGACATGAAGACGTGTTTTAAGTTCCCAAAGTGACTTTAAAGATAGGACCAGGTCTAGACTTCCATATTTAATGTGTAGGTGAAGAAGTGAAGAATAATTTTCATGGCTCTAAATTAGAGTAATAAACCAATTTCTGCATTGTAGTGTTGAAAATAACAGCTTTCTCTTGCAATCAAATATTGCAACTTGATTGTTAAAAGTCGCAATGGTTTTCTCAAACAAAAGCTCTAATTTCCTGCTTCATGCTTCACTTCCTCTCAGCCTGTGTGCACGTGCGGACTGTGTGCGTTCTTTCTTCATGTGTCAGTTTTCTGACATGCAGATGGTTGTTCATTTCTCAGAGCCTCGGCCAAAGCAAACAGTTCACCTGGATCCTTACATTGGCGGCTGTAGTCTGGCCAGAGCCGTCCACAGCATCAGCCCTTCACCCTCGAGCATTTAACTCTGTCAGTTTTCGTTCCCTCTCACTCACGTCTCTTCGCCCAAAACCACATTCATGACCAAACATGGCCTGATCCCATCAAAGTGATGCCTTGGAATACCTCGGTGAAACCCTCAGATACTCCAGCGATATATACCACAGCGATGGGAGCAGAGAGGACCTACAACCCGCTCCTGCTCTCACGGTTTTTCTCGGGCGGGAATCGAGCAGACGCATCGAACATCGAGATGAGAGAAGCCAGACATGAAGAAAAGATCTGTGAAGGTTTTCTGTTCCTGGTTTTGGTCTAAAGCCACAGGAACTGTGCTTCACAGCCAAGTCCCTGAGCAGAACCAACATAACCTCAGTCCGTTAAATAGAACCCAGAACCGCAGACCTCTGTCTCAGCATGCACAGGGTTCTGGATTCCAGTGAAACCTCATGTTTGTTTTTGCACATTCATGCCATGAAGAGAGTTGAAGATTAAAACGCACATATTTCATATGATTGATTTTTCTTGATTATTTGAGCGCAACAGAAAATCCAATGCTCCATTTATCACCTGTGGATGAAGAAAACCTCATGTTGTTTTATAATTGATGGTCAGATTTTCTCATAGTGTTGGCAAAG